>NC_041344.1:27934201-27964201 GCF_004354835.1 Perca flavescens
GACATAGTTTGGCTGATGCAATTCCATTCCTATAGCAATGCATTCTGCATGCATAAACATGTGTTTGCAGATTGCATGTTAATGCAATAAGGCCTTATTTTGCAATACACTTACTACTGTGTCAGGATAATAGTGGTATTATTCAGGTCTACCAGCCACTTCGCCTCATCCAGTACATGAAATCACTTTACAGAAGCTGCAGCTCTTTAATAAAGTCATACAGTTCTTTTATGTACTTGTGTAAAATTAAATACATTAATCTTTTGGATACCAATTTTATAAAACAAAAAAATTATATATTACGGCACACATTTATTTATTTTTTTTCTCGGCTCCTACTACGTGAGCCCCGTCTCTGTGTGTAATGTAGAGCTTTTCCTGCGTGCATCTACAACGTGTAACATTAGACAGCCAATCACAAACATAACTAGATCTTGTGAGAAGCCTGCTGTGTGCTTATTGGCTCACGGACGCTGATGAGATTTACTAGCTGTTGGCTATAGTGGCAGTCTCTGCATGCAACATGAGCATGTCCATGCAGAGTGATGCAACAGTCTGTGTGCTGTATTTATGTAGATGTATGCAATATGTTGTGTTGAATTCTTTAAACTGCAGATACTTTTTGTTTGTTTAAGACAAATTTCCTTTGAGACAATAAATATATCCATCTATCTATCTATCTATCTATGTAGCTATGTATCTCATCAGGTGACGATGACGTTTCAAGTGCATGTATAGTTGTTTTGCCGTTTTTGTTGTACTTCAAACATCATTTCAATGGTCTCTTTCCGCTGTGAAGTGCGTATGGAAACCTATGGATTTTTGGAAGACCTCTGGTGATGGAGCATTTACACCACCCGTGCACAAACACAAACACACAGATATAACACAATCCTTTCATAGCCGGTGGCGCTGAGCCTATAGTGACACCTTAGCATGTACTGTAGTTATATTTAGTTTGTTCAAAGTCTTGTTGCTAGGAGATGTGCAAATTATAGGTAGCCTACATTGGCTCTAAAACTGGAAATACATTCTTTCACATTAAAAAGCAAACAAAAGAGAATGGTTAGTCTGTAATGAGCTGATGAACTCCCACACACACGAGCCTCAGTCACACACACCCACAGCCTGAACATTTCTCTACTCTGTTATCCTGGATTGTGCATCAGCACCGAGGCAATCAACGGATTTAGATAACAAACACGTACCAGGAAAACAAGCAGTTGGAATAAAACGGTGGCCCACTCTAATGAGGAAAACTGCAACTGTGTTAAAAGAAATCTACATGGAATTGTATTTAATAATACTTTTTATCACAATTGTGGTAAATGAATAAAAAAAGCACTGATGAGATGAGATGGCACTAGCTCCTATTTATATTCAAGATTTAGACAACTCATGCATTACGTAACCTTCAAAACAAATAAACCAACCAAGAATGGAAACATCAAGGTTTCCGATTGGTTCTGGTTGTCTCGGGACTCTCGGCAAACATCTCACCAGAGAAGATGCTAAAGGCCAAAACACTGCTTTTAAAAACATGCACGCTGCGTTTCCTGTTGTGCAGAGCGTAGTGCTGTAGTGCTACGGCACCGATGCTTTCTAGTTTACCTCCACAGTGCTTCTGGTAAATAGGTATGTGTGTCCTGATGTCGGAATAATTGATTAGCAGCCTTTCTAAATCTTTTATACTGTACCTTAAAAAAAAGGTCCAGTAAAAAGAAGAGAAACAATGTATTACTGCAGATTGATTATCAGCCTTTCTTAATATTTGATACCTTAAGAAAAGGTCCAGTAAAAAGAAGAGAAACAATGTATTACTGCAGATTGATTATCAGCCTTTCTTAATATTTGATACCTTAAGAAAAGGTCCAGTAAAAAGAAGAGAAACGATGTATTACTGCAGATTGATTATCAGACTCTTAATATTTTGTCTTTGGAGCAACAAGTATGCACTCACGCTCATTGTTCTAATATTAGAGCCTTGCTGTAGGTGTATACTTATTAAAGCAAAACAATTGGCAGAATGTTCTTTTTTATTTTAATGCATTGGTATTCATTAATGGGTCTCTCCTCCTACCTTTTTCTTCTCTTTTTGCAGGGTCAGAATGTTCTTTTCTTAGATTTAGTGTCTTCCTTACTTATTTTTTCTTGTTTTAGCACTTTGTCCTTATTTTTTTCTTTTGGAGGAATTGTACTAAGGTGTGATTTCCTTGACTTTGTTTTATTATTAATTGTATTATTTATTTTTTGGACATTTCTAATTTTAGTTTTTTGGAGAATAATTGAGTCTCTGTGGGCGTAATTTCTTCATTTTTTTCAAATATCTACATATAAAATTTTTATATTTAATTCTATAATAATGTCATATTTTCTTTAAATTAAACTAGAGGCCTGTATTTGTGGTCTACAGTACAAAGAATCAAACAATGAAATTTGTTTAAATTTGTTTGTTAAAGAAATGTTAGTCTCGCTTTGCCAGACCTTCCTCCACAGCGCTGCAGAGGAAGGTCTGGCTAGTCCACACAGCATTCCGGGATGGGAGAAAAACGTGCTCTGGTTTATTGGCATTTCTTTCAATCACAGTTGTCTTGGGCGATGCTAAGCGCCGGACGGAGCAACGGTGCCTCTGCAAAATAGCCTCTGGAAGGAACTTGTTTTGTTGGAACGTGTACGTTCAAAAGTTGTTTTAGTTGTGCAACAGAAAACTCTGATTGGACAGATAGTCTAGCTAGCGTCTGGATTTACCCTGCAGAGATCTGAGGAGCTGAAAATCCACCGGAGTTTAGAATGCCAACACAAAGAAAGTGGAAGGTAATGTACATCCAGTGGAATTTCCATCGGCAACGGCGCAATCCTGAAAGTGGAAGGTCGTGGATATAGACTAGAGAAATATCAACTTGGCTAGTTTTCTATTTAAAAAAAAGACCAGGGGCCTCATGTATAAAAGACTGCCCGGCTTTCATACCAGAAGATGGTACCTTTCCTTTAAACATCACAATCAATGTGAAATTGAGCGCACGTGAATGAGTGACTGACCCCGCCTTGCCCCCTCCCATAAATTAATATTGAAATTACTATAAATGTGCCCCCGACGTCATTCTTTGTCGGGTTATCCCGCTGCAGACGAAAAAGAAAAAAAAACTTCAGCGACTGTGAGGTTGAGGTGCTGATCGCGGAAGTGGAGGCGAGAAAAGAATTTTCTGTTGTTATCTTGGATAAGCAATAAAATAAAATGCCCAGAATGGCAAATCGTGACCGGGCGGTGTATGCACCGAACCATGGCAGAAATAATAATAAAAAAAAAAAAAGTAGGGATGCACCGAACCCAGAGTTCGGTTTGGAATTCGGCCGAACTTTGGGCTTTTTGACGGAGTTCGGGTTACGTGGTCGACGTAATGACGTAGTTGGAGCTAGACGGAATGCAGTAGCAAGCCATATACCGTATAAAGCAACCTAGCAACGGCAGTAGGCTGTGAGAAAGTGAAAATGGAACTTGTGAGCAGAAAAAGTGTTGTTTGGCAGTACTTTCAGTCAAAAGAAGGCCATTCAAGTCGAGCTACATGTTCAATTTGCAATGCCAATTTGTCTTGTGGTGGCGAGGACCCTAAACAATACACAACGTTGCCGCTGTTAAGACATTTGCGTATAAAACATCCAAAAGAATACGAGTTGTGCATGAAGGAATATACAGACAGCAACTTCAGGTACGGCAAAGGAAGGACAGTCACGGCTAAAAACTGGTGTTAACCAGACAGTTCCTCTCCCGGGCTGTCAGCTGTTTTCTCGTTAAATGAGTCTCCCTACAGCGGAGACTCTTACTATAGCAGCCAAATAACACAATATTTTACTACAAGATACAATCCTTCCCTTTCACCACAGTGTGAAAATTAAAGGTGCAGTAGGTACGACCTATAAAACTAACCTTCTGTCACATTTGCTGAACCTGACCCCATGTTCCAGTAGAACTACATGAAGCAGGTCATTTAAAAAAATAAATCCGGCTCCTCTGGCACCACCTGGCTGCTCGTTTGCTGACGGTAGCTTTCTAATTTCACCCCCCCAACATGCCTTCATACACAAAACAAAATTGTCACTCATCTGGCGATAGCGATGTACTTTCCTACTATGTGAATAGAGCGTGGGGGTAGCCTACAACGTCATAGACGTATGCCAGTTTACTGTAGTGGAAACATTATTTTGTGATGTTCAGTGATCTTCAGCACTTTTCAGTTAGAATTCGCCACATTACAGAGCCAGAAAAGACGTTGCGGACGGCCCGCACATTCTTACGACTGCTCAACAGTTTGCGTGACGGCCTGCACATTCTCACGTCACGTTAATTTTTTATACATCACAAAGTGTCCGTGAAAACCAGCGTACGCAAGCTTTTCGTGCATACGCAACGTTTATACATGAGGCCCCAGTTTATCTTTATGTTATATTAGCGCTATGTTTGAAATGAGTAAATACTCTAATATAACTCAAAAGTGGCATTACAATTCTATAGAACAGCCGTTGGCTGGAAGTGATGTCTGACCATGGTTTGACAGACTGGCGACCTCTAATGACACAGTTGACAGCTCTGTAGTGTAGCTGCTAAAGCTAACGTTAGCTTCAAAACACTGAAATGACAAGCTAGTTCCCAGCTCCAAAGCCTGGAGGTCTTAATTCAGAGATGTTAAGGTGAATACAAAACATTGCGACAGTATGATGTGCTTAAAGGTTTTAACAGAGTTTCTGACAATTCTGTCCACCAGTTGTCCGTCATTTACACTCGACAACGCCAGGTGACCTGTTAGCTACCTGCTAGCTACCTGCCTATCTAGCTGTTAGCTAACAGGTAGCTAGGCAGGATTGTTTATGCAGTTAAGATATTTGCAAACTGAGCAGCCTGATTCCATTTAATCACATTAAATGTCTTCTTTATGAAGCCATGTTTTCTAAATGTACATGTGCACTTTGGGTTGTTTAACATTCTGTCATTGTTTTATGTGTGTACTGTGTATCGCAACTGTATATTGTATATTAATTACAGTAATTTTATATGTATTGTAATTTAATGTGGTATGTAATCAGGCTGTCATTGGAAATGAGAGCTTGCTCTCAACTGGCCCTCCCTGAAAAAATTTTAAAATCGTAAATGATATGTGTTTCTTCTACACAAAACAAACGTTAATTAAGTACAGCTGAGTACATTTGCTGCTGTTGGTTGTCATTACTATGAAAGCTGTGAGGGGGCAAGTGAGAAAAACTATTTTTCTAAGTCTGACCTGAATTGTTTTCTCTCCTTTGTTTATGACTTACCACAGGTGAGGGATAATGTTTCTAAGTGAGATCAATTCTTTTCATATGGGAACACAGGCCACAAGAGGCTGAAGTGCACCACCACCACAGGTTCTAAATAGGACTAAAAGAAGTCATGCTTTCTTCATGCACTTTAAAACACAAGGTGGGCTAGATATTGTGTGTTAGCAAGTTATATAACATTACTGTCACATCTTTCTTTAGCAGTGGTGGAAGAAGCACTCAGATCCTTTACTTAAGTAAAAGTACTAATGCCACACTGTAAAAATACTCTGTTACAAGTAAAAGTCCTGCATTGAAAATATTACTTAAGTAATAATATGTAAGTATTATCTGGAAAATGTACTTAAAGTATTAAAACTAAAAGTACTCAATGTAGAAAAATCCAGTTCTGTCAACCAACTAAGTGTTTAACTGTCTAATCATGTCAGCTGGACTGGTAGGCCGTTATATTGTTGGGTAGTTTCATTTATAATGAAACATCATATTTTATAAACTACATATGTTTTGTGTGCAAAAATCCTAATTTGTAAAGTAACTAAAGCTGTTAGATGAATGTAGTGGAGTAAAAAGTAAAATTTTTCTTTTGAAATGTAAGGGAGTAGGAACAGAAAGTGGCATGAAAGGTACCTCAAATTTGTACTTAAGTAAATGTGCTTAGTTACATTCCACCACTGTTCGTTAGTCTAGAAGTGTATTTTAATGGGCACTAATGCTTTCTATCCTTTATTGAAACATGGGGTAGTGGTCAAGGTTGCCAGGTCTGTATAACAAAACCAGCCCAATGGCCAATAAAACCAGCAACAACCAGAACTCGAAACATTCCCCTGCCAAAACATACATATTACACTAACCCTTACCCTGCTTTTAAAGTCCAACTGCATTACTATAATTGACAAATATATTGTAATATTGACAACGTAACACCATAAATGTTTAGTGGGCCATCATTAAAAGCAGTTTTGCCTAGGTCCTAAATTTGCCTTGTGTTGGTAGATACAGTTTATTATCATAAATAAATAAAGCTCCGTGAACATTTAGAGTGATACACTGATGCACAACCTCCTGTGGCCAAAATGAGTATTACAACAACAAACACTGAGAAAATGTATCCTGACCTTTTTTTTTTTTCTTACCAGCTTCTTCCGTACATGACAGCCTGTCAAATAAAAATATGCTTAACATCATAGCATTATTTAAAAGGGACACTGTTTTACGGTTTACTATAAAGTTACAATGAAATGAATACAGGAGTTTCTTCCCAGCCTGATGATGATATCAGCTGCAGGGAGGAGGAAAAGGGGGGAAAGTTGGAGAGGAGAATAGAAAATGAAGAGGTAAGTGAGATGCAGAGAAGCAATTTGGCACGTTAGAAGAATTGTACTCCTAAAAAAGGCCACAAAACACAGAATAGGGGTAAGTCAGCAGGAAGGAGGATGAAGATTTGGAGAGAGAAATATCACTGCGACAAAATACTGCTCCAACAAGTGCTGCACAAGCAACAGGTACACTCCCAGGGGGAGAGTGGAAGAATTGTCTAGGGACTCCAGTAAGCTCATTTTAAATGCATTGATTTGTTATGTGGTAACAGGTTCATTAATAAAGTGTAAGGAATGAGAGGAATTGATCTGTTCATTAATTTCCTGCCCATTCTAACGTGCAGGTACAGCGAGTACAATGTGTCACGTAACACGTGCAGCTGGGTTTGGCCCTCACATTAGCACGCACACGGCCCCGCACAGATGCTGCTGGAGTCCGCAGAGGCAAAAAATGCTGCGGCAGGCGTCGCCACAGCAACCGGGAAAGACACAGAGGCGACACCTCCCTCCTGTACAGAGTCTGGAAAAAGCCAGAGATCAAACTACGGCTCGGAGATTACAACAAGCCACTCCACGCCTTTCTCCGTATCGCTGTCAGCCGTGAAGATAAAGATGACGGCCGTCATTTGGAGACTTGTCAGTGTTTACAAGATTATGGCGCGCTTCACACTGGGTGTCGATACAGCTCATTGAGATTCACTCACAAACGTGCAGCGGAGAGAGGGGAAAAATCCCGTACAAACAGATAGAGACGTCATCTTCATTACACGTCATGTAGAATTATATTTCTGAAGGGAAGGGTATGTAGGAAATGCTCATTATAGGTGTAGTAAGGGATTCTGTGCAAAGACTGTTGATATTTGCACTCAACTGCCAAACGGTGTGTCAGTGTGTGTGTGTGTGTGTGCGCGGGTGTGCGCGTTCGTGCGTGGGTGTGTGTTTGCATGTGTGTGTATATGTATGAATTGAAGGAAAAGCAATTGTTTGAAGAAGAGTTTTTTGTGCAAAATAAATACTGTTGTATAAATTACTCTGGCAGATTAGAAGGTTTATGAAATTATATAATTAAATATATGATTTTTACAGAAATATATTATAGGCCTACATTTCTTTTTAACCAATGGATAAAAACATGGTGGATATACTGTATAAAGACGCCCACAGAGACAAAACGATTATCCAAAAATAGTAATAATCATAATACGATAAATAATAAAACAAAGTCACAAATCTCCAAAAGAAAAAAATAAGGACAAGGAGCTAAAACAAGAAAAAAGAAGTAAGGAAGACACTAAATCTAAGATAAGAACATCCTGACCCTGCGAAAAGAAAAGAAAAAGGTAGGAGGAGAGACCCACTAATGAATACCAATGCATTAAAATAAAAAAGAACATTCCGCCAATTGTTTTGCTTTAATAAGTATGCAACTACAGCAAGGCTCTAATATTAGAACAATGAGCGTGAGCGTTGTTGCTCCAAAGACAAAATATTAAGAAAGTCTACATATGTATACATTGTTTCTCTTCTTTTTACTGGACCTTTTCTTAAAGTATCAAATATTAAGAAAGTCGGATACTCAATCAGTCCAGTAATATAGTGTTTTTAGTTATTTTTACTAATTACTTTATTTATTTAAAGGTGCGCTAAGCCAGTGTTTTTCAACGTTTTTTGAGCCACGGCACATTTTTTATATAAAAAAAATCCCGCGGCACACCACCAACCAAAAACTTTACAAAATGACACATTGTAGCCTAATAAGATCAGAATCTGCATTTTTCCTTTTTAAAAATGCATCAATCGATGTTGCAGGCTTACATCGATGATCTCTGCCCTATTGTTTACATGCTGTACACCAGGTAGCAGTAATTCTATCGTCCTAAATCAACAAGGTCATTATTGCGCTATACTGCCACCTACTGACACAGAATAGTATTTAATTTCTCTGCCAGTCATCACATTATAGGCACAGATGCGCAACAATGGCAAATTATTTGCAGTAACTCAAATCAGTAAAAAATTAGTTGGACCAATTAAGTAAAATCGGATAATTTCCCACGGCACACAAGACTATCTGTCACGGCACACTAGTGTGCCGCGGCACAGTGGTTGAAACTCACTGCTCTAAGCGATGTTGGGTGACGTTACTTCTTGTTGACGTTCAAAGTAGGCAAAACAATGTAATACCAGACACAAGACACAACAAAAACAAGACAAGGCTAAAAGTTGGCAAATTACTGGTACATTTGAGGATGGAATTTATTTGCCACAGTTTACATTAGTCTCAAATTCTTCAATTTAAATCCCTTTTAAAGACCATCCCAATTTGCTGGAGCAGAAAACATGGTTTCTTTCCCATCTCGGTCTATATTATGGACAGACAGCAGATATATGTTATGCGATGTGAGATAATAAATACATGATGGGAGTTTGCCCAGAACAGCTTTATAAATAACAATATACCAATGACTCAATCAACGTGTGGACGGAGACGGCCTGCCAACTCCGGAATAGAAAGCACGGTAGTGGGATTCAAATTTGGTTGTAAATCTAAATGTGCCATGATAAATTGAGTCCAACATCTGGGGACAGTTTGATGAGGAGCAGCGAACAAATATTTGCTATGTAAAGATATAGTGGAGTAATGAATGAAGTCAAACTCCCTCTCAATGTGTGTTGTAATCCGAGCTTCTCTGTTCTTTGTTTCGATAGTGGGTCCGGCCACTTACATGCACGTGGCTGTGAAACACAGCAAACAAAGTATTTTACGCATTGGGGAGCAGTCTCTGAGAGCTTTTTTTCAGTATTGCGAGAACAGCTCCTTTAAAAAAATAGAACGGTTTCCATTGATGGAATAAAAGCACATGACTAAAGTAGAACTCCAGGTTTACTGTACTCCAGTGGCAGTTTCTCTCATCCTTCAGGATGAACATTAACCAAGAGTTGTGCTCCGGCCCAGATGACCAGGTCAGCAGGGTTTAACAGCTCATCCCGGCCGGCGGCCGCTATCCAGGCAGGGTCATTGATGAATGCTCCAGTGGAGCCAGAGGATGTGCTTTAAAAGGTTGAGGTGTGCTGCAGTAAGTCTAAAAATAACCTGCCAGCCTCTGATATCCCCACGAGCCATCTGGCCCTTTTTAAAATTACCCCCATAACAAAACTCACTTGATATCTGTTGTCTTTTTCCTTCAACAGACTCCATCTGCGTTCAAAAAAAAAAAAAAAAAAAAAAAAAAAGCCAGGAATATGTTTGGATATTCTCCCACTCACTTGAGGCAACATTTCCACATTTATCAGTTTGGACCAGGAGCCCTATGCATCTTGAACTGTAGAGTTTGTACTAATTTTGGACTGCTCTGTAGCAACATATGCAGTCTAATAGATAGTAAATTGGTGAAGGCAAATAAACCAACTATAAAAATGCAGGTTAAACTACTCTAATTACAGCGTCTTTCTAAAAAAGGTCTGAGGAATCGCTGCCCATCTTTGCCTCTCTTTGAAATCCAACACTGACTGTGTTGTTTAATTATTTCACGGTAAGCAAGACATATTTAAGAAGCTTCACCCCAAACAAGCAGAGCTGCCCGGGTGCTATAATTTCCATTGGCATTGAGCAGTGGGCTGTGGCAGAAATATTGGGGGTTATGTATCAGCAACAGTTTATAAGCTCGCTGGACTAATATTGGCTCATCTCCACACAGGACACCTAATGGAGCTGAGCTGCTTCCAGCCAGAGGGAACACACTCAGCGCTGCTCTGTGAGCGTCATGACCACGGGAACAGCAGCATTACTCATCCAAACATTCAACATCGCTTTCGTTCCCCATTGGTGGCCACGTGACTTATGTTTACTCAAATAATACTTCTCTCTCTCTCCCTTTTTTTTTATCTTTCATTCTACCTCTCTATTTTCTCTCTTTAGGAACAGGAGTGCTCTCTGCTGGCTCACTGTTTGGATGGTGGCGCCCAAGGTTATCGTTGTTTAGCATCCTTATCCTTCACTTCCAGCCGCACTCAACCAGGCTGTTAGAAGCAGGCAGAATGCAGTGAGGATGCAGGGATTAAGATGCTTACACACACTTATTGTTACAAGTCAGACTAAGGCAAGTGGGAATGAGAGTGCACTCTGTGGTGCTCTAAAAGGGAATCACAATAGATCTGAAGAGACTCTTGTATATGTGACAATAGGAAAATAATGAATGAAGACAAATTTAGGATCACACAGTGATCAAATCTGGGTGAAGTGTCTGAATCTCTCTCATTTTTTATGTAAAAACTAATTTGAATGATCGCTGTCGAGGAGGTCTATAAATATGAAGAGGTGTCTCTGAGATGTGTTGCAAGCTGCCAACAGCAACAGATTTCTTCTCTATGTTATAGATGCCTACAGTAGTTTGCTTTGTCTGTGTTCAAACAGGGAGTCTCCCCCCAGGTTTGGCACAAAACATGAAACACATCAACACACAACGGCAAATACACAGACAGTAACAAAGGACATGGAGGTGGTGGCGTCAGCATGCTGAAAAACAAAGTGCTTGTTGGATCATCAAACAGCTTCTGAAACCTAGGGTTGGGTATCGTTTTGGGTTTTTTCAGATACCGGGGCTAAAACGATACTTACAATTTGGTGCCGGCGCCTAAACAGACAACAACATTGAATGCATCATGAGCTGAGCAATTTAACGCACCATTAAGTCCAGTTGTTTGCTCCGACAACTCCGACTATGTCTCTCTAAGTGTAGCCAGGCTACCCAACCCTATTGAAAGCCACCCCCGTACGTACATACTACGTATACTACGTACTGCATTGTACATACTGCATCATACGTCATACATACCACGTCGTACATACTGCATTGTACATACTGCTGTGTGTCCTTAAATAAATTACAACTTCTTGTTTTAGTAGCTTGAATGTGTCTGGATGTTCTCGTAAATAGAACATACCTGTACATGAATGGCTGTACAAAATGTCATGGAAATCCATCCAATCACTGAGATAATTCAGATTGGACCATAGTGATAGAGCAACAAAACCAAATGACTGACAAACATAGAGCCCTGCTGGTTAGCGTGGCTAAAAAGAGACAACAGACACTATTACGACGTGGCACTAACTTAAATTTGAATATGCTACCTATTTGGAACTGGGTCCAAAAAGTCACCACCAGAATCCAAATTAACGGTTTCTTGCTTTTTACACTACGGCCTGCAAATTGTAGTGAAACTGTTGCAGCTGCAAGCACCAATAATCATACCATGTTCAACAACATTCAAAGCCCATGCCCCTTGCCCATTCTAATGTTGTATTCAAACACTAAATTAACTTTTGATTCATGTCTAGATGCTTTATACATGCAGCCACATCATTTTGTGTATCATGCTGTTAAATAAGAAGCTGTGTGAAATCAAGGGGAAAACACGTCTATATTTCTAGGCCTGTCACAATAACAAATTTAGTTGGACGATAAATTGTCCCAGAAATTGTAATAAACAATAATATTGTCGTTAAGAGAACATTTTCATCTAATATAATGATAATGGCATAATAATAACATATTTTCAAAGATCAATAAACTTTTATTTCTAAAAGAATATTTAACACTGGAACTGGAAGATATTTTAAATATCCACAATAAATGAACAAAACAACCAAAAACAATAAATAAGTCTCCTGTTAACAAAAAATGTACTTGAATAAAAACCAAACCTAATCAAAACGTTAACATTACCTGAAAACAGCGTGTGGTTTCTTTTTAGCATCTCACATCACACTTTCAGTCACTATGACCACTACTACGGTCAGAAACATTGTGCCAAAATATGAACAATAACGTTGCTGTTAACAGGCGTATCTGCTAATGTTAGCTACCGACTGTTAGCTTGAAACCATCCAGCAAATAGACGGTACCGTAGTCCTTAGGGTGCCGTTACCTGAAACTGGTGATTTAACGTCACCGCTCATTTTTCACACAGTTTAACATCAAAACAAAACGCTGAGTGAACATTACTAGCTACGTTTTTCATGTTGGTTTTGAGCGGTATGCACCCCCACTAACCTGGAAAACGGTTTTAAAACAGTAACGTACAGCGTGTCGGAGGCACACAAGACGTGGGAACGTACAGCGTTCTCCTGCAACGGGAGTCAGAGGCAGAGGGACCATCACCGCAGCGTTTGTTAACGTTAGCTTCTTGTCTCATCTGGGGTCTGATAAACAATAAATTCATCAAATTCAGTGTCCACAATGCTATTTTCCAATAAACTTCCAAACTTCCAATAAATATTTCACGGGACCCGCGTGAGTGCGGATTTCAGGTCGCGGATTTCATGTCGCGGCTTTTGTTGCCGTTTGTCACTTTGCCCAAGATTGAGTGTACTCGCCCGGTTGTTGTATTTGGTTACCATGACTTCGCGAGTGCTGACAGTTCGCTTGAGTTAAGTAGAGCAGACAGCTCTGCAGGGTCGTGTAATTAAGACTTTATGACTTTTCATAAACAGCAGAAGGAGCGACGGTGCGCCCTACATGTACATAGCGAAAACCCTGTTGTGTGTCTGCCCTATTTCTGATACCGTGGCGGCAGAGGAAAACAAACAAGCATGCAAATGGAAATTATCGCAGCCTGAAAAATTATCGAGCTCATTTTATTTATCATGCAATTAATTGATTTACTGCCTATATATTTCCATTTTACTTTCTGCCTTTGAATGTCTTGAGGATTATATTTTATCTACATATAGATCAAATGTTATGTGTAATTTCATCCACATAAAAGTGAAGAAAGATTGTGGAGAGAAGAGGAGGATGATATACTGCAGCATGTTGAAGGCACACAGTTCACACTAGCAAACATAGCCACCTGGAATGATTACCTCAAGCATGTTGTTTCCACTGAACTGTGAGTGTGGCTGATCAGGAAAGAAATAACACTGTAGGCCTACCATCTTTGCCGTACAGCAACTTCTCAAAATAGAACAAATCAATAGTGTGGGGGAGCACTAGTGTGGTGGCTGGGTGCCATTATACTTTAATTGCCCCATACTGAGATGGCAGTCCTGGCTTGGGGCTTCCTGCTGTGCAGTCATATAATTCTTCAATCTGCCTCATTTTCCAAACTATACCTTCATTTTGAATATTCTTTTCAGAGCTGAGGGATAGGGCTGGGACGGTTACCGCAAAACCGTGGTCACGTGACGCCTACCGCGGGTCTGAGCTCGTCACCGTCATCACCGCAAAAAAACATTGGCCTGCACATGTGTGCACGTTGTGAGGAAGAGAAACCATTGGGGCCCTAAATTACAGCAAAACTCAGTAAAGACTCTCACATTGAGCTGAAATGGAAACACTGTGCTGCAATCTTTGTATACAGTCTATGGCTGCAACATATGTTATAAGGTTTAAGCCAATGTTTTTTTCGGGGGTGACGCCATTCACTTTACCGGCAGTATTGACAATAGATAAAGCCACCGTGTCTTGAGAAGCTGTAGCTTGTTGTTTTATTGTTCACTTTTAACTCACTCTACATCATCTGTTCCTCTCGCTTTTCCATAAGCTACTCTCCGTTACTGCTCGCATTATCACCTGTGCAGTAAATGTGTCATTCTTCTGGCGCAAAAGCCATATGTGAGTTAAAAATCCATCTATGGATAAAGTTGTTCCATTAATTCCAGAAATCAAACTCAAATATTCACTTGAACATAATTTGCATGAGCTGATTAAATTGACCTGGACTCAATAATACCGTCAGTAGATGAGATGACTTAGATTTGAACTTAAGGGCTGGTTATTTCGTCCTGCATTTGTGTATTTAAATTGGGGGTCGACTGAATAACAGTGTTTTGTCTCACAGTTTCGATTGCACTTCAAACCTCATTTCTTCATTCTTACATGATGACCTTACATCAGCTTAGACACTTTGTTACCACTGGACACATTCACAATATTCCTGCTCATGAACAAAATGATATTTCACACACCAATAATAGATACATGCTGTGTCCGGGTTCTCGGCAGTAAGTTGGACTCGTTTCAGGTGAGAGTTGGCCTCTGCCAGGGCTGCGCTTTGTCACCAATACTGTTTGTAGTATTTATGGACAGGATATCGAGGCGTAGTCGGGGTGGAGAGGGGTTGCAGTTCGGTGGGCTGGGGATCTCATCGCTGCTTTTTGCAGATGATGTGGTCCTGATGGCATCATCGGCCTGGAACCTTCAGCACTCACAGGATCGGTTTGCAGCCGAGTGTGAAGCGGCTGGGATGAGGATCAGCACCTCTAAATCGGAGGCCATGGTCTACCGGTCAGTTTTCGTTCCTACCCTCACCTATGGTCATGAAGGCTGGGTCATGACCGAAAGAACAAGATCCAGGGTACAAGTGGCCGAAATGGGTTTCCTCAGGAGGGTGGCTGGCGTCTCCCTTAGAGATAGGGTGAGAAGCTCAGTCATCCGTGAGGAGCTCGGAGTAGAGCCGCTGCTCCTTCGCGTCGAAAGGAGCCAGTTGAGGTGGCTCGGGCATCTGGTAAGGATGCCCCCTGAGCGCCTCCCTAGGGAGGTGTTCCAGGCACGTCCAGCTGGGAGGAGGCCTCGGGGAAGACCCAGGACTAGGTGGAGGGATTATATCTCCAACCTGGCCTGGGAACACCTCGGGATCCCCCAGTCGGAGCTGGTTAATGTGGCTCGGGAAAGAGAAGTTTGGGGTCCCCTGATTGAGCTGCTACCCCCACGACCCGATACCGGATAAGCGGACAAAGATGGATGGATGGATAATAGCTAAAGATATTAGCATGCGCATTAACCTGATATAACACTGCAAGGGCTAGATAGAAGTTTTTTGTGTCACTTGGTCCCTATTTCTCTGAAACTGCTACCCTTTCTTGTGGGGTGCCTCAGGGCTCTGTATTAGGTCCGATTTTATTTACGTTGTATATGCTTCCCCTAGGCCACATAATAAGGCAATTTGGAGATTACCGTTATCATTTCTATGCTGATGACATCCAGCTGTATGTTTCTTTTAATCCGGAAGAGACTTACAAAGAGTCAGTACTGCTCAAATGTTTGTCTTTCATTAAGGACTGGATGGCGAACTATTTCTTGCAGCTTAATGAAGACCGAAGTCCTTATTGTTGCTCCGGATCATAATATGTTTCTTGACCAACATATCAAATCACTGACCCACACGTTTCTTTCAACTGAGAAACATTGCTAAACTTAGAGCCGTGGTTTCGCAATGTGAACTTGAGATGATCATTCATGGTTCTATCCCGGCTTGATTACTGCAACTCCGCTTTCACCGGTCTCAACTAGTCAAGAACTCTGCTGTAAGGCTATTGACCAGCTCCAGCAGGATGTCACACATCACTCCTGTTTTATCCTTGTTACATTGGCTTACAATCAAGTTCAGGATCCAATTTAAAGTTCTTGTTCTTAAATATGAAGCATTGCATGGTCAGGCGCCTGATTATATCTCTGACCTGCTCCATCCGTACACTACTAACAGGTCACTCAGGTCTTCTAACCAGGGATTACTGGTGGTTCCACGCACTCCTTTGAAAACTAAAAGTGACCGTTCCTTTGAAGTGGTAGCTCCGACTCTGTGGAACGCCCTTCCTATTAACTTACGTTCTGCAGTCTCAGTTGACGCTTTTAGAAAACAGCTGAAGACACACTTGTTTCAACTCGCTTTTGTCTTGTGTTTGTAATTTGGTTTTTTTTGTCTTTTAATCTTTTACCTTCATTGGTATTGTATTTGTTTTTGCTTGCTTTTGTCTGTATAAGGTGCTATATCAAATACAATTATTATTATTATTATTATCTTTGCTATACAGCAACTTCTCAAAACACTACAAGTGTTATATCACAAGTACTGGTTGCATGTAAAGTAAACCACAGTCCTTTAATACTCTGCTGCTTCCTGTGTTCCTTCAAGATGAAATCAACATTCCATCAAAAATGCCATTAATTAAATTTAAAGACAATACTCATTTAGATGACATCCCAAAGAGGTTAATAACTAAATTAGATTTGAGATTATCATTGTGTTTACTCAAGAACATCACTTTCTATGGTTGTATAGGAGGTTTATGGTCTGGTATGTGTGAAAATGGAATAAAACTCCATGGCCTTGGGAGTACTTGTAATACACAAAGCCTGCTGGCAGTACAAGGGCATTATGTTATTGACTAAAAACAGCCATTTTATCTGAAAAAAAGGAAGGCTATATACAGTACATAGACAAAAATGCATTCAGAAATCACACTAAATGTATCTACCCCTTTTGGAAGCATGTTTAGCCATTATTAGTCTCACACTGCCAGACCTTCCTCCACTGCACTGTGGAGGAGGGTCTGGCTAGTCCACACAGCATCCCAGGATGGGAGAAAAATGTGCTCTGGTTTATTGGCATTTCTTTAAACCAATCACAATCATCTTGGGCGGTGCTAAGCGACGGACGGAGCCCCAGTGCCGCTGCAAAATAGCAGTTATTGGTAAGCTGTGCTTTTTCTGGATGGTTTTCCTAACTTTTTTCAACAATGTACCCCCTTTGAAATATTTTTTTTTAAGCCAAGGGGGTGGGCCGCGAAAGTGATATAGTAATATAACAAGTAACTAAACTAATTACTTTTGATACCAAGTAATAAGTAATTGTATTACTTTTTTAAGGAGTAATAAGTAAACAGCAACATATTACACATCCTGAGCAACTTGCCCAACACTGGGGACTAACACCTGAAAATAAGAATATATACAGTATATATACACAAGACTCAGCTAGCGATTCAACAGCCATGCTAGGGGCTCTTTGAGGCTGTACCACAATGCTAATGGCAGCATGCTAACATACTCGCAATGGCCATGTTAACACGCTGTTGTTTAGTAGTAGTGTAACGCTTACCATGTTCTTCACCCGAGATGAAAAGTGTTCTGTAATGAGCAAATTCGTTACGGTTCATTCCGAGGTGAACATGAATGTGTTTATCAAATTGCATGGCAATTCATCCAATAGCTGTTGAGACATTTCAGGCTGGAACAACCGACCGACTGACATTGCTGGCCATAAAGCCATGCTGCAGGCTTGGCTGAAAAAGTTGCAAAACCGTGGCTCATATAGTAGGAAGTGAAGGCATTCCTCTATCTAACTACACTTCGAAACTGAAGCCATATTTTAACATAAAACTCTACCCTTCAGCTGCTTTAATTTTGTGGATTTATTGTTCCAGGAGTGCTATTGCCTTTTGAATTCTTATTCCCTCTCTGGATATCTTCCCAGCAAACATACTTACACATCAGCAGAATATAAGCTATGGGTTTTGGAAATCCGTCTTATCTGCTTCCCTTCCCACACATTCACCTGTAACCAAACAGCATTAACACTGTAGTGATCTAATTTTTCTATTTTCCAAATGTAATTTACAGGCACTTGGCCTCAGTTAGACAAAAAAAAAAACTCTTAATTGCTTCCTTCTGTTTGGGATTAATGTCAGAAAACTCAGAATTAATTGCGGCTAATCAAGAACACAGCTAATAGATGTGCTTGCCTGCTTGAGGGGCAACAATTGCATAATCAATAAAAGAACACAGCTAATAGATGTGCTTTGATAAATAGATACAATAGTGCTTGATTTTTGGGGCAACAATTGCATAACTGCAATAAATAGGAGAAGACATAGGCCAAATAGTAGCTACTGGTCCCTGACAACAGAGGTTAGCTTAGCATTTGATAAAATATGGATGGAAAATAGTGTCTTTTACCTTCCCTATAATCACAGTCGTTGCCATATTCAAAAAATAAGACCTATATGCAGAAAAAACAAACTCTATCCAAGGTGGTTTCCAAACAAAAAAATACAAAGGTCTTTTGCCAGTTGTCAATAGAGCCACTCCAGAAAGTGTCTGCTGTTAAATCAATGACTAAGATAAGCAACTGTTCATAGAAACTGCTTTATCCGAATCCTATTACAGAGAACATAATAACTCAATCTTGCTGAATCTTAAAAAAGGATATAATAACAAATGCAAAGTTGCTAAGGAAAAGTTACAACTAAAACACTGTGAGTAAGAGACTTGGTGTAATTTCAGTTTACTCTGAGTGCTACGAAATCAAGGTTACTCCCATATTCACTATTCACTTTCATCTTTCCCACTCCAGAAAGTGGGTTAAATCAATGACTAAGATAAAGAAAGATAGTCGTCACTGTTCATAGAAACTGAATACAATTTTCAAAGATGTCTAATTATTGCTCTTACAATATCATATTTGTTTCACATAAAGACTGACAACAGGGGAAACAGCTATCCAGGCTCTGTCCAGTTTATGAAAGCTATACATATTCATCCCAATCATGTAAGGCTAATGACGATCCACCCTGGGATAACCTATCCTTCATTATGTTAATCTGGTATCTCCTCCAACTCTACTGGGAGAAACATCTTCATCAGGATCCAGTGGCCTTGCAACATGAGCAAACACAAAGGGCATTTTAATTTCTAAATCTAATCTAATTTTCTTCTTTTCTTTCCTCTCATGTTTTCAAGCACTTCATCACACATGTTTTCAAGCACTTCATCACACACTTTTTTTTTTTTACATATACAGTAATGCCGTTCCCAGTGAAATCTGTGATTACATCTGTGCACATCTGATTAAATTTGGTTACTTTTTTTTTTCCTTGGGTAGAAATTTCTTGTATGTATTATTATAATTAATTGGGTGCTATCTTGCTCATTGGTGTAGGTAAGTGCATAGGTTTTGTTCCAACATTGGTCGGGGACACATTAATTGCGTGTGGGGGTCCTCCCCCAGAATGTTTTGACCACTAAACACTTTGTTTCCTGCATTCTGGGAAATCTTTCAGCACCAATTTATGGTTGAAATTTATTTACGAAAAAGGAAAACACAGAATTTAAAATATAAAAACATAATGGAATATACCGGTTGCACTAAGGCTCTAATGCATTTTGTATTGCTTTTAAATATTTATTCTTCTGTAGATCAACTTTTCCGATTTCATGTTTCTGCTGAGTCAACCCACATTTAGGCATAATTTAATCTTCCTCTTTGTATCTTTTGTTTGGGGAATTAGCCTCTTTAAATGTGCATGTGGCACCAGTTCACATCAAAGATACATTCATTCATTTCATTTATCTATAATCCCCTTGACTGTAAAAGCTCAGATGTGTTTCCCCAAGATTTCTGCTCATGTTTAAAACGTTCTGCACATTCAAAACATAACTTATCCCATCTGTGTTCTCTGAGATTTGGAGAAAAAAACACTCATAATATTTTGAGAAAGAAAGCTGTAATATTACGAGAATAAAGTGGTGATATAATAAGAATAAAAGTCACAATATATCAAGAAATATCCACCTGCCCTATAGTCATTGTAGTAGCTCATACCCTATGACACACACAACCTGGGACTCTAGGGAAGTGACGGTGCGTAACGGGGAATGCATGGGCATGGAGCATCCGCGGCAAGTCTGCCGCAGCATGCCGCTGCAGAATGCGTCTTATTATAATCAACTGTAGGTGCTACGCTGAGCACGGAAGCAGCGCGCACCCACGCGGGCATCGCACTGCTCATCTTTATTTTTACAGAGACAGTAGACACAGAGCTAGCGGTCAGAGGAATGATGCCACACAGCAGTCCAAACTGTTTACAGGTCAAAATAACTGAAGCACACTGAGCAGCTCTCGCCTACTCCACGTCTGACAGTAAGGTTATGCAAAAGAGTTTGCTTGAATATTGCTGGCAGGGTTTCTGCAAGTCCAATTTAAGACTTTATCAGACCTTTATGAATAAAATTCATAAAAGTAAAACAAAATGCAGAGTCACAAAAAGTACTTGCAAAGTAAATAGATTAATTAAAATGTAATAAAAGCGACAGAGTAATAATCATCTGTAAATAAAGCCAATTATATTTAGATGAGCAAAAGAAAGAACTAAAACACCACAGAATAACAAAAAAAACATTTCAATGAGCATTAGAGGTAGCGTTACATGGACGTGGGAAAATTAAGACCTGTTGAAAATTATTTAAAGGTGCTCTAAGAGATGTTGGGTGACGGCAGTTCTTGCTGACGTTCAAAGTGTTTTCAAACAAAACGGAGGTTAGCTCGCCCCTCCCTCCTCCTCATCCCGTCCCCTCCCCCTCCGTTCCGTGCTTCCGCGCACTAACCCCACCAACCCCCAACTCCTTCTTGTCAGTTATTGGCTGGAACACTGTTTGTTACGTTTGGTGGTGCAGGTTGGCGCAGATTGTTATTGTTGGCGTTTGTTGAGCCTGTGCTGTCTACAGAGACCGCGTTTTTTTTTTTTTTTTTTTTTGCTGTATGTGACGAAAAATGTTGTAGCCTAAGAAACGTGTGACATCACTTAGAGCACCGTTAAGAACACATCCAAACCTACGGCCTTGGGTGTAGGAATAGACTGCAGATAGTCCTGGGGTGTATGGAGAACTGGCTTGCACAACACAACACAAAATTGTGTTGAAGCTTACAGAAGTTCATAACTAACAAAACATTGTTTGATTAACATGTAGATGTAAAAATAATTGGATAAACTGGGCTTAACCCAAACAAACATTTTATTTGAAATCAGACACTAATGAGCAGAGTGGATTGGCCGTGCAGCAACAATATCTATAATGTGGTTTGGGAACAAACAAAGAGAAGCACAACAACAAACTCCAATGCTGCACACGAGAAGTGCGTTGCCTGAGAGTGGTTTTGATGGAGTACAAAGCCTGTATCACCATCAAATATTTGCTCACTGGGATGGTATGGCACTCGATAGCGCAGGGAACACGCTGCACTGTAAATTGCCCGCCCTTTCCTCCTCTGACACAATCTCCAAGAATGGAAAACCAAACAAGGCCACCGTACAATAGCCTGTCAATTCCACACTGAAAAAACAACATCAACAGGTGCCGGTGGAGGTGCTTGTTTGAGGAGGACAGATTGAGAGTGGGGAGAGTGTGAGGAGGAGGTGCCGACTGTTTTGACTCATCTCCAGAAAAATCATTAGTCACAAGTCATTAGTAAGCCTCCCCTGAGAGATTTACTGTAGTGTGGTCTAAACATGGCTGCTGTCATATGCTGCGCTGCACACTTACTCCCATTTCCCTGCCTCATTACTCTGCTCTGCCTTTCCGCTTCTTCTCTTAATATGTTCCAACCCTAATTATGCAAATGAATCCATTTTACCTTCAACACTGAAATCCTAATATGTGTAGATACCTTCAGGAACGGTGGTGGAATTCCTGTCCAAGTCCCAACCCTGAAGCCAACTGAAGAACAAGCTAGAAAATAGAGTGAGAGAGTTTGCTGACATCCACATTGATCTTTGTTTAATGAGGCAAAAACCTCCACTGACATGATTAGCTTTCATGAGATTGATTTTTGCAAAGAGACATTCTTTGTACCTATGTACGATTCTTAATCCATATACTGATATGGTAAAATGTGAGACAATGGCAAAGGCTAAAGCAAGTAAGAAACAAGACCAGGTGGAAACCTAGTATATGGCTGGACGAGGTATGGTCAATGTGCTAAACTGTTACCAAACTGTTACAAGTATAGTCAGTGGTGTCTATAATCTGGATTCCTGGATACTAAATGTTTAGGGCGTAGTGGTCCCAGTAAAATGTGTTCTTAAAGCTACATTGTGTAAGAATTTCTCCCATCTAGCGGTGAAATTGTATATGACAACCGACTGAAATATTACTTTCTAGCCCATCCCATTCCGAGCGCATTTCAACTCCTACGGTGGCCGAACCCGAAATTAGCTCTTAGTATCTCTATCGTTTACACGCAGCTGTTCTAGCCACTCCAATATTAACTTCGGTCTTGTTGCTTTGCTTGTCGCGTTGTCGTTTTCATTCTCTTTTTCGTTTCCCTGGCGAGTAATCTCCCCCTGGCATTCGTCATGGTGGCACTGAGTGTAAAAGCTCGCGAAAGGAAGAGGTATGTCCCTCTTTGGCTAATGTATTTTAAAGATGGAGGCGCTACATGGCTGCCCTCATTCGAGCTACTCGCTAGTATGTATTCTGAATGATTCTGAATGGCAGATTCTATGCGTATGAGAATACTTTGATTAGTTGGTGGAAGTAATTACACATGAATGAGCACATATTTGTGAAAGAACAAAAGGTTTTTTGCTAAGAATCACCTCAAAAAATTACACAATGCAAGTTTAAAGTGTACTGAAGTAGCATCGCATATGACATGGTTAAGATACATTTGAGTCAAATAATTGAGGGCGGCTTTAATTTAACAAACTCAATATAATCATGCTATTTTCAACAATTTGTTGTTCTGCCTTACTAATCTAAAGTGTTCTTGTCCTATTTCAGTTGCCAACGCACAGTGGACAGGCAATGGTTTGCGTTAATTTGTTAAACAGACAGACCTAGGTTGCATCCCTTGACAATTATGAACATGCCGACAGCCTCAAATGTTGGTCTTATGGAATACATAGCAAGATAGTTTTCCTGCTTGCGCTTCCAGACCGTGATTGACCGATTGGCTGCAATATAAGTTGCTTGTTGGGCTCATTTTTAGTCATAATACAGCAACATTATATTTGGTCTTGCAAAAGAAAGAACTACGACCCCATGGAATAATAAAAAAGAGCATTAGAGGTAGCGTTTAAAATGTTAGACTTTTTAAGACTCAGCGGAAACCCTGAACTTGAGACGCAAGAATGGAGTTTGATTTGAGAGAAGACGTCTACGACCGGATTGTTACTCTGCATATGAATGCAGAAACCTTTTTAAAAAAAAATAGAAATCGTCATCAGACGATTGGCTATTACATTTTGCCCAATTCCGCCTCTTTTCCCCTTCACACAGACTGTACACCTGCATGCAACCGAAGCCCTGAAACCAAAATCTTGTCCCGTTGCCTACATATTTTGCATTTATATGCAGATATCTGTTTATAGAGATTACTCAGTGGCAGACTTTCACGTTTATAGGTCCAGTCAAAAGCTGGTAAAAGAAATAATGGGTCTCCAATGACTCTTTGCCTCTGGAGCAAACTTTTGGTGATGACAGGACAAACTTCTAAACGCTGAAAATCAAAGTCTTCATAGTAACAAATTGCTGTTAGAACTATGATTTGTCTGACAACAAGCTGTCTTAAAGAAGGCAGGGGAAGCACCTCTGTTTCCCATTCCGCCTGGTCTTTGTGTTTCAAGCTTGCCATCATGTGGGAGGTTGAAAGCTGTAAAAATTGCTTGTGATGACGCAAACGCAGCAGTGACTAGAAGAGGATTTCCCAGGCATGAACCAAAGGCGTGCTGCTAAAGGAAATGTCATTTTCTTATGTAAAAAAAAAAAAAAAAAAAAAGAGGACAACAAAGCCTTGACTGCACACCCACATACAATCTGCTGGTGGACGGTGTTCCTGTTGCTGCTTTTTCGTTTCTTGAGAAGATTAAACAAACACACTGTGGAGTACAGTACTTTTATGTGTCAATTACGTCCAAGTGAAATTAGCCCTAGGGCACTTCTAAAGTCTCTAACTATCTATTTATACTTTGGCAAATTGTCTACGAAGGAAAACGTACAGCACAAAAAAAAGTTTATGTAACAAACTAATTGTTGTGTTTGAAATGTGGAAGGGGGGAGTCGGAGAGAGAGATAGAAAGGATTGTTTTGCATTTACACTACCATGGCAATAGAATATACTCCTTTTTTATTGGCTGACAAAATGCCGTTGTGCCGTTGTGCCCCCCCTCCCGATATTCCTGCCCTGCTCTTTACTCACAAATGCTCAAATCCACAGAGATTCTTTATCTGATTTTGTAAACAAAACACTATTATGCGTGTATATATGCGTGTTTGTGTGCATGTCATCCTCTGTAAAGCCCAAAGGTAAACGACCAGGTTCAGCTCTTGTCTTTGTTGTGATCTTTTAGTAATGCTTCACTGCAGTTCTTTTAATGACTGCACTGTTGTGCTTTAACACATTTTAATTACCACTCGTATCAACACACTGGAGATGAATGCACTTAATTTCAGATGCAAGACTGTGAGCCAAAATACAAACAATGCTGATCAGCATCATGTGTGATTAAAGCTGAAGAGAATGTAGATCTCACGGTGGGATTATATGACTGTGTATGTGCAGATTTTAAGCCAGGACAGTCTGGGAGAGGGTCCAATGGGCCCATTAGTACTTTTCTAAGGCGTCACTGGTCCATCCGAGGGGGGCAATAGACCATAAAAAAAAAAATTTAAATAGCAACAAACAAACTGTATCCCAAATGAGTGCTACAAAATCATATTAGAATTATATGGAAGGGGAAATTCCACCTACTATATTATTTTCCGGAATTTAGAAAATTTTGGAAATTATAAAATAATATGGAGGACAATAAGGAAAACAAGTACTCTCCGTACATCATGGCTTTGCCACTGACACATATTTTGTTACACTTTAAGTCAACTTCAAAATGCATTTCCATCTAGAAAAACAAATTAATTAATTGTAGCTCACGTTTAGTGAGAATAAATATATTACTGGGACATATGGTCCACTGTTAGGAAGGACAAGCTGTTGGTAAGACACATAATGCTAATTCAAACTGAAGATATAAGATATCTCAATTATCCTGTTTGCAGCTCTCAATCTCCCCTTTAGCTGCTGAGCTAACGTCAGCTAACGTTAAAGTTTCACAGACTGACTGGACAAGCTCTGCTCAGACTTGAATGTCCAGATTCAAGTTATTAAAATAATAAAGTGATGTACTTTGGTGATACCTGAGGGATTTTGACTGCTAGCATTAGCTCTCTGTTAGTACCCGACTGCTAGCAAAAACGTATAGTACAGGGCTAGAAAACGACATGTCCAGCAGGGGCGGGGCTAGAAGGAGGGAATGGGGTGCCACTGCCACCCCTAAAAAAATTATTGCTAACGCTCAATCATTTGATGTTGGCCTTCAAGAACAGCAAAAACATGCAGTTCTTGTTTTTTCATACATTTTACTCCTTAAAAAACATTTAGCAGTTAGCAGTGAATACAGTTTGGTTTGAAATGCATGTTTAATTGCTAACAGTTTAATTTTGTGGTATGGCTAACAACATAACAGTGTTGCCCCTTGCCCTTTATTCAGTGGGAGTAGTGTGTTATAGAGACAGAGCATTTTATATTTTAACAGTGTCATTGGCGCAATGGTGCCTCTGCTGAATGTGTGTAAATCCAGATGCACTTAAGTAAGCATCGAACTCTATGTTTTCTGGGTTTGCTCAAACTAATGGAACAACTCGCTGTGATCATTATCAACATCATTTTTATCACAGCATGGAATAACGGTTCCCAAATCAGTGGTCAGCTCAATCCAGCTGATGAGAGTTCACTCAACATGATTAATGGAGAAATAATGTGAAGTCTCTCTAACTACTTGAAAGTCAAAGAGAATTAGCCTATGTTAAGCAATCCAAGTTCCTAGCGTCTAAATTAAACCACCCTGAACTGCATTACATCTCAAACCTGTCCCCCATCAATCACCCTCATCCACCTCCGCATTTTATATCAGTGTTCCTTCATTAGCACTGCCAGCTCAATCCCTACAATCTTTCACTTGCATTAGTCATACATTCTCCTTTAAATATCCCAGTTTCTGCTACAGTTGGTGATATTTCTTTTTTTCTATTTTACAAGCTGTTATGAGTGCTATTTTTATTGATGAAAAAGTAAAGGGTAGAAAAAGTGCTGATTTGAAGAACAGACAACTTGGCCACTCAGCTGAGCAACTTTGATTTGATTTGTAAGGAGCGGTAAGCTGCGAAAATCTATTAATTTTTTTTACCCAACTTTGGTGCCAAGTGCTCAATGTGATGGTGTGTTCGTACTGCACTTCCATGAAATCATACCTGTTAGTGTTTATCCGAAGTTACCCGCTTCAGCTGGCTGCTGAAAGCGTACTACTTCCTCTACACCAGATTCTGCCAAGACCAATGCTCAAAAACTTGAGGTTCACTTAGTGTTGTTTTACATTCATTGGTCATAAAAGGTAATCAAACAGACATACCATATCATACCATAATATTGCAAGGTATGACATTAACTGGTTAATATACATAGTTAGAGAATGTAATATGGTAAAAAAAAAGAAAAAAGAATGAATACTGGGGGCTATCAATTATCTCTATGGTAGATAAGTGAAGTGAAATAGCTCTACAGGCCATCAAACAGGTCATCAAGAGACAGCCAGGGGTGTAATAAATGTCTCCGGGTTAATAAGAGTTTCCGACTAAGCCACACAGTAGTGATCAGCCTCATGTATTACACTCGGATGCATCCAGATCATAGATAAAACAGATGTCTGTAACTTGTAGCAAGTTTTATGGTTGAAACTAAATGGTCCTTAAACGGAATAAGATTAAGAAAATAAAACGGAAGTGTTTTCAGCTATGCGGGGTTACTTAATACATTGAATGGTGACAACAGCTGCCAAACGGGAGCCAAAACTTCCACATGCTGCCCTCGGCTGAATGATGAAATAATCATGATGAATGAATAAATCCCAAGGTTAATCTCAACATCTATTTAACAGTAGTGCTGGCGACCCTCATGTCTTTGAATGCAAACAATACTACTATAAAAGTTCTCTCACACGGTCTTCTGCTTGCACAGACACAGAAGCTGAATAACTCTCATGGGATAATGACCCTCCACATCTGGCAATTTGATTTCCATGTGTGCATGGACCAAAGTGGTGTTGCAGCAAATGGGAGCTTGTTACGGCTATTGCTTAACACCTGTACAATGTAATGCAATCCAATACAACAGCCTAAATGTGGCTTTTGGAAAGCTTATGGTGCTCACTTTTTTTGTTGAGGCTGACTGTCACCACAGGGTCCATTCAGTAACTAATCTGAGGCTTTCAATTAGGAATGGGCGATACGACGATGTACATCATCAAAACAATACAACCATGTCTTTAAGTATATATTTTTCTTTATCGTTTATGATTATCTTTTCGCAATGTCGAACTGTTTACGTCGTTTGGACGCCGCTTTAAGCTCTGATCCTTGTACGTCATGTTTATTTTGCACTAAAGCTCTGAATAAAATAAATGCTCAGTGCTATTTGTTAAGTATTTGATTCACACAGGAGGCTTTTCCACGTGTTTATTTCATATAGACTATTTATTTATTGAATAACCACAAAACGTGCTACAGTACTGTATATGGTGATACTTTGTTATTGAGATATGAAGTGACCTATTACGGCATAGAAGATTTTGGCCCTATTACCTAGCCCTACTTTCAAATATATCATGTTATCTTCATCAGCAGATGGAGTTTGCCCAGATAGGTTTAGTATGAACATTTTGTGACATTGCAGATTTGTAAATTCTTAAATTTTGATAGAAACGTAATTTAGGCGGTATTGCTTTTTTTCAAATGGATTTGTTGTTGGAAATTAGTTACACATATATGAGTAATTTTTGGGAGACAGGGTTGGTGTTACAGGCGGTCGTGACCGGCTGCTCTTGAAGAGACGTGAATGATGAAAATCAAACCATTACAATTCTGTCTTCTCATTTCTTTTTCTATCAAAGTGATCAAAAGAAGTGACAGACTGACCAATGAATTATATAACTGTACAATCTACGATATGGTGTCATGGAAAACCATCAAAGGCCTACTTCTGTCAATTATTCCTGACATTGAAAATATGGCTGCTGAATAAATGCAAAAGGTTCATTGATCTTGCGGCGAAGACAGGCTGAGGGGGGTTTAACAGGCGGGCTGAGCTCTGCTGCACCCGTCCTCCAATCAGAACTTTGCGAAGGGAGGAGACTTTATTGTCTAAATGTCAATAGAAGGTTAGCTAAATCTTGTTAAGGAGTGAATATCAGATGCAATTATACAGAAGGCTTGAGAGAGACCTCTGTGCCTCTCAGCCAAGGTCTAATTACACAGAGCAGGTTTGCCTGTGCTGGATATAACTAATAGCTAGAGGAGAGGCTATGTCACAGATGAGGACCCAGTTAATAGCGCCAGGCACAACCTGTTCATGAAGTACCATCATCCAAAACTCTTCCGTTTTTTTTTTGGTTGAAAATTTGATGCAGACAATAAATCCTCTAAATATAATAATATTATGCAGATGCTGGCTTGTCTAAAGGGGAAAGGGGCCTAACCTTGTCTGCATTACAAGGTTGTCATTAATACATTACCACTACTGGTCTGCAGTATTTTATTGTTAATAAAAGTTCAATTTCCACTGTTAAAGTAAGACAAATTGATTCAACTTTGACTAAACGGTAACCACCATTTACAAAAATTGAATGTAAAAATGCCAAAATGCAAACTTAAAAAATGAATATCTACAAAAACTCTAATTTAGGGAGAGAGATGGAGTGAGACCCATCAGTATCATGGAAAAGAAGTGGTGCATAAAAAGAAGTTATTTCTTCCATCCATTTTCCCCACCCCTCATCCCTCCTTCCCTTGAATTATTTAATTTTAATACAAGCTGTGTAAGTGCTGCCTCTGAAATAGCTCAAGCTTCTAAAAATAGCCAATGAGGGCCCCACGTTACCAAAAATACACTGAATGATTTATGGATTTCTGTAATAATAAACGGAGGCTGATGTATTTTGAGAGTCTGCATGGAGATACAGAAACACAGCTCTTAAAAGTTGCCAGACGGAGGTTTTCTGGAAGATAGTCAAAAGACATTACTTAATAGTTGTTGTAGCTCAAAACAGCCTTTTGAACTCAACTGGGACAACCACAAGCTGTAGGATATGAATATTGATATACAGGAGGCAGCAAAACAACACAGACTTTCTTGAGTTACATATCTTCCCTTGCTACATGCTTCTAATGTAGGCACACACCAATGAGGAAGCGGGCTTCATCCTGAGCACCGGCTCCTTCAGAGCACAAGAGTAAAGAAAACCAAACGATTATGTGCTAATGGGTGAGAAGGCAAGGAGGTAGCCTGGTCCTACCAGACTCTGGTCCATTAGCCTGGTCCTACCAGACTCTGGTCCATTAGCCTGGTCCTACCAGACTCTGGTCCATTAGCCTGGTCCTACCAGACTCTGGTACATTTCATTGGTCCAGAGAGTCTGGCCACTCTCCATTGACAAGTGTTAACTTCCTTGAAGGCGGGTACTCTGTTGAAGTTTAAAACTATTGGATCTGCCCAGAGTCACTCTGGAGCTGCCATAACCAATCACTAACGGTTGGTCGTGACGTATGTTATGCACATATGCAACAAGAGGTGAGACCGTCAAGGCTTATATTTAGCATTAGCATTGTAGCTTTAGCCTTAGCCAACTCTTTCACCACTAACAGAGCAAGCTGGAAAATCAGACTTTTCCCGAACCACCGTGGGGAGGAGGGCCACAACATCATGG